>NW_022984644.1:923113-935054 GCF_008694065.1 Daldinia childiae
ATTATTAAAGAAATTAAAATATTTTAAATATAAAATTTATAAATGTTTATAATAATTAAAAGTTTTTTAATTAATAGTAAAAATGAAAAATGGAATTTAATGTATATAATTTTTATATATTTATATAAAAAGAAAAAAAAATATAAATAAATATTTTTAATTAATAAAATAAAATAAGTTTAAAATATAGAAAGAATATAAATTAATAATTAATAAAAAAATAAAATAAAGTTTTATAAATAGTTTAAATTAGAAGTAATAAAATTAAAATAAAATTTAAAAAAAATTTTATTTATTAAGAAAAATTATAATTTTATAAAAAAACAATATTTAAAATTAAAAAAAACGATATATTTTAAAAAATTATTAAAAAAATATTAAAAATTTTTTATAAAAAATAATATTAAAAATATTAAAGTAAATATAAAATATTTAATATATTTAATAAAATTTTAATTTTTTAAGAATAAAATAAATGATTAAAAAAATCTTAAAAAATTATAATATATATAATTAAGTTAAAATAATATAATATAAATTATATTATCTTAATGTGTTAAGATTAAAATTCGAGGAGGGGTTTCGCCCGCATCCGCCTCCCGCCACAAGCGCCACGAAACCCTTGGTCCGTGTGTTTGTATTTATAGGGCGTGAGGGAGGCGTTTTTTAAACTTTAGTCTTAAAAACGTCTAAAGTTTTTAGCTGCACCTGGTATACATTTAAAGACTTTTAATAAGACTATATCGACAACAATATAATAAACAATAATAACGTTTTAAAATACCCTTATTTTAATCACTCAAGGCTAGTCTTTTGCTTAGCTACCTTATCTTTTTGCATGATACGACATGGTTGTAATATCGCAGGCCTCGACGTCTAAAAATACGTAATAGCCTCAAAAACATAGAATAACCTCAAAAAGTGAACTACGCGGGGCACCCACACGGGGCACCGACAACCCACAACCACGGGCAAAAACGGGAGGCCACCCGAAGGGCGACACAAGCCGGAAGGGGAGGAAAGAAAAAAAAACGGGGGGGAAGAGGGGAAAAAGGAAAAAAAAAGAGAAAAAAGGAAGAAAAGAAGGAAGAAAAGGAGAAAGGAAGAAAGGAAGAGGGGAGGAGGGAGGAGAGGGAAGGAGAGAGGGGGAGGGAAAAGGGGAGAAGAGGAAGAAAGGGAGAAAGAGGAGGGGGAAGAGGAGAAAAAGAGGGAGAGAAGAGGGGAGGAGAGGAGGGGGGGAAAAAAAGGAAAAAGAAAAGGAAAAAGGGGGAGAGAAAGAAAGAAAGGGGGAAAGAGGAGAGGAGGGGAAAAGAGAAGGGGGGGGGAAGGGAAGAAGAGGGGGAGGGGGAGGGGAAGAAGAGAGGGGAGGGAAGAGGGGAGGGAAGGGAAGGGAAGGAAGGGAAGAAGAAGAGAAAAGAGGAGAAGAAGGGGAGGGAAAGGGGGAAAGAAAGGAAAAAAAGGGAAGAAAGGGAAGAAAAGGAGGAGAAAAAAGAAAGGGAGAAGAAAAGAAAGGGAGAGAAGAGGGAGGAAGGGGAGGAAGGGGAGGAAGGGGAGGAAGGGGAGGAAGGGGAGGAAGGGGAGGAGGAGAGAAGGAGAGGAAAGAGAGGGGGGAGGGGGGGAGGGAAAAGGGGGAGAGGGAAGAGAGGAAAAGAAAAGAAAAGAAGAGAAGAGGGGGGAGGAGGGGGGGAAGGAAGGAGGGGAAAAGGGAAAAAAAGAGACAGAGGGAGAAAGGGGGAGAAAAAGGGGAGAGAGGGAGAAAGGGAGAGAAGAAAAGGGAGGAAAAAGGGGGAGGAAGGGGGGAGAAAGAAAGGGGGAGGAAGGAAAGAAGGAAAAAAGAAAGAGGAAAGAGGAAAGAAAGAAAGAAGAAAGAAAGAAAAAAGAAGAAAGAGAGGAGAAAGAAGGAAGAAGGAGAAAAGGAAGAAAGGAGGGGAAGGAAGGAAGAGAAGAGAAGAAGGGAAAAGGGAGGAAGGGAGAGAAGAGGGAGGAAAAGGGAGAAGAAGGGGGGAGGGGAGGGAAGAGAAAGAAGAAAGGGGAGAGGAAAGAAAGGAAGAAAAGGGAAAAGAGGAGAGGAGGGGAAGGGGGAGAGGGGAAGGAGGGGAAAGAGGGGGAAAAGGGGAAGGAAGAGAGGGAGGAAGGGGGGAGGAGGGGGGGAGAGGAAGGGGAGAAGGGAGAGGAGAGAAAGAAGAAAGGGGAGGGAAGGGAAGGGGAGGAGGAAGGAGGGAAAGAAAGAAAAAGAAGAAAGAGGGGAAAGGGGAGAGAAGAGGGAGGGGGGAGGGGGGAGGAAGGAGGGGAAGAAGGGGGGAGAAGAAGGGGGGAGGAGAGGGAAGAGAAAGAAGAAAGGGGAGGGGAAAGAAAGAGAGAGAGAAAAAAGAGAGAGGAGAGAGGAAAAGAGGGAAGGAAAAGGAGGAGAGAGAGAAAAGAGAGGGGGGGAGGGAAAAGGAGAAAAAAAAGAAAAACGGGGGAAGGGAGGGGAGAAAAGGGGAAGGAGAGAGAGGGGGAGAGAGGGAGGAAGGGAAAAGAAAAGGGAGAGGAGGAGAGGAGGGGAGGGGGGGAGAGGGAGGAAGGAGGGGAGGAAGGGGGGAGAAGAAGGGGGAAAAGAGGGGAAGAGAAGAAAAGAAAGGGAGAGAAGAGGGAGGAGGGGGGGAGGAAGGGAGGAAGAAGGGGAAAGGAGGAAAAGGAAGGAAGGAAAAAGAAGGGAAAGAAGGAGAGGAGAGAGAAAAGAGAAGAAAAAAAGAGGGGGGAGAGGGGAGGGGAAAGGAGAGGGGAAGAAAAAAGGGAGGAGGAAGGGGGAGGAGGGAGAGAGGGGAAGGGGGAAAGAAAGGGGAAGGGAGGGGCGGGGGAGGGGGGGGGAAAAAAAAAGAAAAAGGAGAGGAGGAGAAAGGGGGGAAGAAAGAGGGAGAAGGAGGGGGAAAGAGGGAGAGAGAGGGAGGAAGGAAAGAGGAGAAAGGAGAAGGAGAGAAGGAGGGGAGGGGGGGAAGGAAGAGAGACGGGGAAGGAAGGAGGGGGAGGGAGAAGGGAAAGGAGAAGAGAAAGGGGGAGGGAGGAGAGGGGGAAGGGGGGAGAGGGGGAGAGGGGGGAGAGGGCGGACAGGGGGGAGAGGGGGGAGAGGGGGAGAGGGGGGACAGGGGAGGAGAGGGAGGAGGAGAGGGAGGGGAGGGGGGGGGGAGGAGGGGGGAGGAGGGGGAGGGGGGGGAGGAGAAGAAGAAGGAGGAGAAGAAGGGGAGGGAAAAGGAGAAAGAAGGAGAAGAAAAGAAAAGAAAAGGAAGGAAGGAAAAGAAAAGGAAAGGAAAGGAAAAGGAAAAAGAAGGAGAAGAGAAGAGAAAGAAAAGGAAGAAAAGGAAGAAAAGGAAGAGAAAAGGAAGAAAGGGGAGGGGGAAGAGAGGAAAAAGCGGGGGAGAGAACGGGGAAAGAAAGGGAAAAGAGGAGAGGGAGAGAGGGGGGAAGAAAAGAGAAAAAGAAGAGAAAGAAGGGGAAAGGAAGAAGGAGAGGAGAGAGAAAAAAACGGAAAAAAAAAGGGGAGAGGGGAAGAAAAAGGGAGGGGAAAGGGGAAGGAGGGGAGGAGGGAGAGGAGGAAAAGAGGAAGGGAGGAAGAAGAGGGGGGGGGAGAGGGGGAGGAAGGAAGGGAAGGAAAAAGGGAGAAAGGAGGCGAAAAAAGGAGAAGAACAGAAGAGAGAAGGGGGGGGAGGGAGAGAGGGAGGAAGGAGGGGAGGAAGGGGGGAGAAGAAGGGGGGAAGAGAGGGAGGAGAAAGAAGAAAGGAAAGAGGAGGAGGGGAAGGAGGGGGAGGCGAAGAAGGGAGAGGGGAAAGGGGAAGGGAGGAGGGGAGAGGGGGAGGGGGAAGGAGGGGAAGGGGGGAAAAAAAGAAAAGGGAGGAGGGAGAGGGAAGAAAGGAAAAAAGGGAGAGGAGGAGAGAGAGAGGGGAAGGGGAGAAGAAGGGAGGAAGGGGAGGAAAGGGGGAGGGAAAGGAAAAAGGGGGAGGAAGAGAGAGAGGGGGGAGAGGGAGAGGAAAGAAAGGAAAAAAGGAGGAGAAAAAGAAAAAAAGAAAAAAGAAGAGGAAAGGAAGAAGAAAAAAGAGCGGAGGGAAAGAAGAAGGAAAAAGGAGGAGAAAAAGGGAGAAAGAGGAGAGAGAGAGAGAGAGAGAGAGGGAGGGGAGAAGGGGAAAGGAAAGAGAAGGAAAGAAAAAGAAGAGAAGAAAAGAGAGAAAGAGGAGAGGAGAAGGAAAGGAGAGAAGAAAGAGAGAAAGAGGAGAGGAGAAGGAAAGGAGAGAAGAAAAGAGAGAGGGAGAAGGGAAGGGAGGGAAAGGAGGGGGAGGAGGGAAAGAAAACCGGGGAGAGGAGGAAGGGAAGAGGAGGGAGAAGAAAGAGGAGAGGGAGAAAACGGGGGGGAAAAAAGGGAGAGGGAAAGAAGGGAAGGGGAAAAGGGAGAGAAAAAGGAAAAAGGAGAGGAGGAGAAAGGGAGGAAGAAAGAGAGGAGGAGGAGGGGGAAAGAGGGAAGAGAGGGAGGAAGGAGGAGGGGAGGGGGAGAAGGAGGGGAGAGAAGAAAGGGAGGAGGAGGAGGGAGGGGGGGAAAAAAAGAGGGAGGAAGGAGAGAAACGGGAGGGGAAGGAACGAAGGGGAGGGAAGGGGAGGACAGGAGAGGGAGGGGAGGGGGGAAGGAAGGAAGGGGAGGAAAGGGGAGGAGAAGGAGGGGAGAAGAAGAGGGAGAAGGAGAAGAAAGAAAGAAGAAAGAAAAGAAAGAAGAAGGAGAAGAAAAGGGAAAAAAAAGAGAGAGAGGGGAGGGAGGGAGGGGAGGAAAGAAAAGACAGAGGAGGGGGGGAAAGAGGAGAAGAGAGGGGAAGAAAAAGGGAGGAGAGAAAGGAAGGAAAAAATAGAAAGAAAAGAAGAAAAGAATAAGAATAAAGAGAAAAGATGAAAAAGAAGGAGAAGATAGAGTAAGAAAGTATAATAGAAATAATTTTAATTGTGTAATAAATTTAAAAATAAAAAATTAAAAAATATATAAAATAATAATAAAATAATAAGAAAATAATTAAAAAATATTAAAAAAAATAATAATTTATATTTATTAATAAATTTATAATAATATAATTTTTAATTTTTTAAATAAATTTAAAAATTTAATTAAATATTTTAAAAATATTATAAAATAATAATAAAATAATAATAAAATAATTAAAAAATATTAAAAAATAAATAATATATTTATAAAAAATTTTTAATTAATTTTTTATTAATTTAAAACCTATTAATATAAGGTTAAAATAATTAACGCAAGGTTAAAATGTAAAGTTAACAAAGTTTTACTTTTAATATATTAAAAATCTTTTAACATAAAACCTTAAGTAAACTTAAGGCATACCTTTTATTTTAATCATTCGAGGTTAATCCTTTACTTTCGCTACTTTCTCGTTTTTTTTGCATGTTTATACAATATTACGTTATAATATCGCAGGCTTCAACGTTTAAATAACTTTGAAACGTTATATTTACGCGTTTATACCCATGCGTTTACACCTATAACCATTTACAACCATATTTAAAATACCTTTTATTTTTTAACCTAAAACTATTTATTTAATTACCCGATTTTTTTAACTTTTTTTACATATTTATATAACATCGCGTTATAATATTATAACTTTTAACGTTTATTATAATATTTATTATAATTATCGCGTTATAACCAACGTTACAACCGGCGTTACGACCAACGCTATAATTAATTTCAATTTAAAACACGTACGTTTTATATATAATAACTTATTTAAATAATTAAATTAATATTTATTTTATATATAAAGATTTTATTTATTATATTTTCAATTAATTTAATTATTATTAATATTATTAAATAAAAGTAAAATAACTTTTGAAATAAAACTATACACTTAACATATTAGGTTTTTATAGAAAATATCTTTAATAATTAAAGATAATACTTTACTTTCAAATGTATAACAAGATTATATTAATTAAAAATAAGGCTTAAATTTAAAAAAAAAAGAACAAATATATATATTATTATAAAAGGAAATATGTATAATAGGTATAAATAATTATAAAATTAATAAATATAAATGATATTTATTTATTAACTATTAATAATGAAGGAATTCATGTTAATGATAATGATTAAGAAAATGTAACGATTTAAAGATTTTATATGGCCTTAAAAACTAAGATTATATAATAAACCTTTACATACGATGTTATTATAACATTGCACCTGTTTATTATATATAAAAAAAATGTTTAAAATTACTTTAAATTAAAGATTAAAAAATGTTTTCGAAAAAATGTACCAAGGTGTGATTAATTAAGGAAGGTTATAACTGGAAAAGGTATTTCCTTTTAAACCATTTTTAAATTTTTAGTTTAAACTCGTTGAAATAAAAATTATATAATTTTTTATAATTTATTAAAATATTATAATATAAAATTTTATTATAAATTTATTAATATTTAAAAATTTAATTAATAATATTAAATATAATAATATATAAATTATAATAAATTAATTAATTAAATATATTTATTTTATTTTAATATAAAAAAATTATATAATAAAATAATTTATTTATTTATTTATTAAAAAAAATTATTTTAAATTGAGATAAATTATTTATATTAAAAATTTAAAAAGATTTTATAAAAAATTAAAAATAAAATAAAAAATATTTATAATTATATATTTAAAAATAAATAAATAAATAAAAAAAAATTAAATATTAAAATAATATCTTAAATATTATATTAATTATAAATAAAATAATTAAATAAAATTATTATTTATAACGTAAATAATATATAATATTTTAACTAATAAAAATATAATTATTTTATTTTATAAAATAATATATAATAATAAAATAATTAAAAAATAAAAAAAATTAAATTTAATAAAAATTTTTATTTTAATAAAATTATTTTTAAAAATAAAATTTTTAAATAAATAAATATAAATATTATAAAAAATATTATAAAATAATTTAATATTTTTTTAATTAAAAATAAAAAAATATAATAATAAATAAAAAATTAAAAGATTAATTTTTATAAAAAGAAATAAAATATATTTATTTTAAAAATAATTAAAATCAATATAAAAATTATTATAAATAAAAATAAAAAAATTTAATAATAAATTAAATTTTAAAAAATTAAAATTATTTAAAATTAATAAAATTATTTTATTAATAAATTATTAATTAATATTATTTAAAATAATATAAATATATTTAATTTTTTATATTTCTTTATTAAAATTAATATTAAAAAATATATTAATTAATTAAATTATTAAAATAAATAAAAAATTTAAAAAATAAAAAGTAAAAAAAATATTAAATTTATAAAAAATTAAAAATAAAATTTAATATCTTATAAAATAAAAGAATTACCTATTTAAAAATAATATATAAAAATTTAAAAAATATTTAATAAATTTTTTTAAAAAATTAAAATAATTTTATTAAAAAATTTTAAATTATTTAAAAATTTTTAATTAAATTTAAATTTAAAAATAATTTGCAATTTTTTTTTAATTAATTAATTATATTTTATAATTAACTAATATCAATTTTTTTTTTATTTTTTTTATTTTTTAAATTTATTTAAATTTTTTAAATTTTTTTATAATATTTTAAAATTTTTTAAATAAAGAAATTTTTATTATTATTTTAATTTAAAAATATAAAAAAAAATTTATTTATAAAAATTTATAAAAAAATAAAAATTTTTTAAAATTTAAAAAAATTATTTTTAATAATTTTTTTTTAATTTTAAAATTATTATTATTTTTTATTTAATTATTTAAAAATATTTAATAAAATTTTTAAATAATTATAATTAAATATTTTAATTTAAATATAATTAAAATATATTTTAAAAATTTTTAAAATCTTAATATATTTAAAATTTTATTTTAAATAAAATTTAAAAAAACGCATGCATTTGCAAGCTCGCGTAAGCGTTTTCACGTGCTTGCAGCACGGTAAAATCTGTTGGAGATATTTAAATATCTTATTAAATATTTTGATAAATCTTAACCAATCATTTTTTTTATCAGCTTATCAATTTTTTATCATTTATTAAAGAATTATTTATCAATTATTTATCAATTATTTATCAATTACTTATCAATTATTTATTAATTTTTTATAATAATTTCTAAAAGTTTAAACGTAAAAAATGTTTTTAACAAATTAAAAATAAAATATAATATTATTTAAAAAAAAAAAATTTAAAAAAATTTAAATAATTTCTTTATTTAATTTAATATAATTAATATAATAAAAAAAATAAAAAAAATAAAAAAAAAATTATATTTATTAAATAAATTATTAAAATAATAATTTTTAAAAAAAGAAATAATATTATAAATTAAAAGGTTTATAACTTAAAAAATAAGTTAAATATTAAACGTATAAATTTTAAAAATAAGAATAATCTTAAAATTATATACTAAATATATAATTTTTTTAAAATATTTTTTACAAATTTTTTTAAATTTAAAAAATAAAGTTTTTTTAAGATTTTAAAAGCTTTAAAAAATATATATTAATAATTCTAATATATAAATACTTTTATAATTCTTTAAATTTCAAATAAAATTATTAATAATTAATTTAAATTATATTAAAAAACTTATTAATTTATAATTTTTTAAATTATAATATTAAATAAAGCTAATAGCTTTGGCTTTAGTGTCAAGCTTTTATAAACTTGATTTCAAAGATTTATAAATATGATTTTATAAAATATAAGAATAGGATTAAAAAAAATGTACTTATTATAAAAGAAACTATCTACAATAAGTATGTGCGACCATAAAAAGTACTTATATTAAGATTATTATTACATGATTAAAAATGAAATTACATGATATTTTGCTTTTATTTATACCTCTTTTTTTAGATTTAATCAAGGCTATAAGATTAAATTTAACCTATAAAATAAAGGCTAAATCCCATATAAAAAAAATAATATATATAAGGATTAAATTTAAGATTTTAAAAAAAAAAAAATTTGCACTATTTTGGTTATTAAAGCTATTGATTAAAATTTATTTAATATTACTATTTTAATATTTTTAATATTATTAATTTTATTAAGTTTTAAATCTTAAATTTGTATGCCGTATAATTTAACTTAATTAAGATTTATTAATTAGTTATTTTTAAAATATTTTAAATCATTAAATTAAGT
Source organism: Daldinia childiae (assembly GCF_008694065.1). Classification (NCBI taxonomy): domain Eukaryota; kingdom Fungi; phylum Ascomycota; class Sordariomycetes; order Xylariales; family Hypoxylaceae; genus Daldinia; species Daldinia childiae. The sequence goes on from NW_022984644.1 coordinate 932,318, forward strand.
CTTTTAACCATATAAATTTATATAATAATAAGTTTAATTATAATGTTTATTAACAAATTAAATATGTAATAAACGTGTAAAAGATTATATAAGCTTTTTTTGCAATAAACTTATTAATTAATTTTTTTTTTCCCTTCTTTAATATTATATTAAAATAATCTTTATAATTAATTATTTACTTTCCTTAATATTTTGATTTTGATTTGATTTAAATAAGCTTTAATATTGATTAAATTTTTACTTTTTTTATAATAAATTTATTAATTAATAAGTTAATTGATTAATTAATTGATTAATTGCCTTTTTTATATTTAACTTTTTTGATTATTTCATATACTAAATAAAATATAACCTAAAAAATATTATATAACTATTTTTAAATATTTTTAAAAATAATTTATAATAATTATTAATACTTTTACCAAATCTTATTACCGTATTTTTTTACGCATTAATAAAACTAACTTAATCCCTTAATATTTAATTAGTTGGGATGGCGTTATGGCTTTCATATATATCTTTATAATCAAATAAATTATAATAATTATAATAATATTTTTTAAATTTTATCATATTTCATATATATTAATTAAGTAAAAATATTGGAAATTTAAAAGTTATATTAACTTAATAATTAATAAATAACATAATCGCTAAAATTTTAAATAAAGTTTTTAATAAAACTATAAATAAAACTATATTATATTTTATTATATCATATTATATAAATATTAAAATTTAATTAAATTAAATAAACAAATATTTTTAAATTAATTAATAACTAATTTAATTAAATTATTTAAACTTTATTTAAACTATTAATTAAAAATATTAATAAAACTATTATAAACTTGGCTATTAATTAATAAATGGTAAACTTAAATATTAACTATTAAAGTAGTTACTTAATTTAATTAAGCCACAATAAAACATTTTTAACAATATAATAACAATTTTTTTAAGATTAAAGTTATGGTTTAAATTATTATATAATTGTTATTAAATAAAGTTAATAGCTTTAACCTTAATATTAAACCTTTATAAACTTAATTTTAAAAACTTATAAATATAATCTTATAAAATATAAAAATAAAATTAAAAAAAATATATTCATTATAAAAGAAATTATTTACAATAAATATATACAACCATAAAAGATACTTATATTAAAATTATTGTCACATAATTAAAAATGAAATTACATGATACTTTGTTTTTATTTAATATTAACATTGTTATTTTAAAACCAAGCTTTAATTTTATAACATAATTTATTAATATTTTTAAACGTTTAAATTATTTTAAAACATTATAACGTTTATAAAAAAAGTTATAAAATTTATGGAAAAACCATAAAAAAACTATAAAAATAATAAAAAAATATAAATTAAATAAATATATATATTATATAAATATAAAAATAAATAAACAAATAAATAAATAAATAAATAAACGGTTAATTAATTAATTAATTAATAAATTTATTAGATGGATAAAGATATTACATACAATACAAAAAGGTATTATATATATAATGGATAAAATTGTTATTAATAATATTCAATATATATTTTAATCTAAAATTAAAATACGTAAAAATATATATAAAATAAATAAATTTATCCCATTTAAGTTATATAATTAATATTCCCATACTAACAATTTTTTCTTTTTTTACGTAATTATATAATATTATAAGTTTATTATATGCGCTAGTTAAAGTTATAATTTTAAGGCGTTTCAAATATAATAAAGTTGGTTTTTTTTTATAATCCTCTTTTTTTTCCTTATCTATATTAAATTAAATTAATAATTTTTTATAAAATAATATATCTACACTTCCAAAATGTTTAAAGCTTAACATTGGACTATAATATCGTAAATTAACAATTTATTAATATTAATATTAACAATCTAAAATATAATAAATGAAAAAAAAGTTTACAAATTAATAGCTTAAATTTATTTATTAAATTTATTTAAAAATATAACAATTAATTAATATATATATTTTAAAATATATAATCATTATTTTATTTAACAATTTTTTTTTTTTAAAATATATATCCATTTATTTAAATTAATTAAAAAAATAATTAATATTATTATTTTAGGTTTATTTAATTTAACTTTATAATTTTATTATAATATAATTAATATTAATAAATATTTTAAAGATTTTATTAATTTTAAATTTTATTATTATATTAATTAAATTATTTTATTTATAAATTTATTAAATATTATTAATTTTTTATTATTTATAAAATTATTAAAATAATATAATATTAATTATTAATTATTTTTCTTTTATTATACTAAATTTAATAAAATATTTATATAATAAAAATAAATTAATATATATAATTATAAATATTATAAAAAATTAAATTTTATTAAATATTAATATTATTATTATTTTAATTATTATAACTATATTTATATTATATATTATTATATAAATTTTATTTATTAAAATACTTTAAATAATTTATTTATATTTTATAAAATTTTAATAAATTAAATTACCAATTATAATAAATAATTTATTAATTATAATTTTATTAATAATAAAAATTTTATAACTTATTTAAAAATTAAAATTTTTATTATTTGCAAATAATTTATTAATAAATATAAAAATCTTTATTATAATAAAATTTAATTTAATATATTAAAAATTTTATAATAAATTATTTAATTATTATTAAAATTATTTATTAAATTTATTAATTTT